>NW_021163072.1:672500-677500 GCF_004324835.1 Dendronephthya gigantea
CTATCTTATAATTAAAAGCTATGTATAAAGCAAATTTGTGAATGTAAGCAGGAAGAGTGATCTGTTTCATACGATATGTTTCATTTTTGAAAATAATTAAACGACAGCTAAAAGCCTATAATTTATTTACACATTTATTTACATTTATTTATACCAATAGTTTAATGAATATTGTACAATATAGTGATAAAATACTATTAAATTCTAATCTGTCTCGACTGAGTTAGGAAACTGTGCAAGAAATACGTGATGCGGGGAGTCACAAAACTCCATGTATGTGCACTTATTTTGTATTTTTGCAATGTCAATAATTTGAATTTTATTAGGTTCCGTTGGTGCAACTACAATAATGTTTGGAACTGTGGCATGTGTAATATCGTCATCAATAAGGCTCATGTTGATTTTTGAAAGAGTAGAAACGACGGCGAAATTGAAACTAGGACATTTACATTCTACTTCAACACACAAACACACCGGCTTAAACTGAGCAAAATATTCGATAAGTCCGTAACCGCTCTCATTGTCCTGATCCGCAAACCTAATTGTATAACTATTTCTGCTTTGAACACGTTTATACATTTTTGAGTGATAAATACACTTCGCTTTTCTAATACGGGAAAACGTTTGCACTTTCATATTTGGCGGGACAGAACCGAATGTTTTTGAAAACATATCAAATTCGACCGGTGAAAGCTGACGCCAACTTGCTCCACCGATTGCGAAGCACTCTGTTGAAAGTTGTACTTCATTTTTAGCTAATTTAACTTTTCCCGTGAGTTTGTGGTAAAATTCGCATTCATGAGTCCCATCCAAAAGAAAATCTTTCTCGAGTTCTGGTATACGCTTAGAAATAGAAATTGCCGATATCAACTGAAAATGAATCTGCTGGGTACCGTGAATAGTTTTTAAGAGAAAACCGTTTTTGTCTTCGAAATGGAAACAGGAGTGAGTCCACAACGGTCCTAATTCCCTCACGTTATCTGCCAAGTGAACAAGGCAGTGAATATTTGCTGTTTGATATCTTTTACCGTACAATGTCTCAAACATAACACAAAAATGGAATAAAAGCCGCTCAGCATGCGCTATCTCATCAACTGTAATAGATTGCTGTAACAAAACGTATATCGCTTCGCTTAGAAGAAGAAAATGATCATAGTATTCGGTTGGTAAAATAGTTAGAAGTATAGCTGGTCCGTAAAACAATAGAAAAGAACGCAATTCCGAAGCCTTAAAATACTTTCTATGAGCTTCTATTGAACGTGGGCATCGTGATATACAATCTGGTGGCCTAATTGAAAGAAGACGCTTATCAACTTGATTTATCTTATGAGATATGCTGAAGGGGAAATTGCGATTCGTTCCAAACCACAAATTTAAAAGCAATTTCATAACACCTAAAAGTACTGCGTGCATATAGTCTATGCCAGTTCCTTTAATAATGTCATAGTGTTTCAGGCCTGCGAGCCATGATGGACCTTTAATACCATTGCATGGCTTGCCATCTGTAACTGCTTGTTTGGCATGCTCTAGAGTTTCTTCATGAGTCCGCTCTGGGCCTTTCGGATTATCTTGCTTGAATGGGTAGCTATGTACTATCCCTCCCTTTTCAGTTCGAAATGTTTCCCCCGCTTGCTTGCATTTTAGGCAGCCATATTGACCATTAAATTGGATTGAGTTGCATACCATACATTTAGCTGGGAGGTCGCATGTTCCAGCTAACAAAATCGCTCGGCTTACAAAAGATCCTTGTTCTGGATTTTCAACTCGAATTCCATTAGTTTCTAATTTTTTCAAACTGGAGTGGAAGGGTTTTAAGTATGTTAGCATATTTGGCTTGCTGCTGCCAAACCATAAACCAGCGACGATCATGTTACTTCTCGAAATTCTTTGCGCGTAAGGTAGTTCGTTGACCACAAAGTATAGAGGCCATATTGCAACTTTTGAAGATTTAAATACTGGTATTCCATCCGTATTCCAAGTTAACGAAATGTTCCTTTGATCGTCAAGTATTCCGCCGTTCCCGAAAAATCTTCGATATTGTTTCCCATCGTAGATATCTTCAATATTATTTATTCCTCTTTTAACTCGCGAGAAGCGATAGTTAAGTAAGTTCCAAATCCCTGTTTTCGCAAACAATGATCGTATTTGATCTTCGATAGAAATTTCTATGAAGAAGCTCATATTTCCTGGGACGGTCAAGTCTTGAAGGCATAGGCTGTTAGGACACGTTGGCATTTCTTTACTGATAGATACGTTGCATTTAGAGCAGTAGTTATGGAATTTGAGCGGGCTCTTTAAATTTTGAAAGTACTTTTTGAATGTATATAATGTTTTGAAACAATAGTTTGGCCACCCACAATGCAAACTTACTAGCACTAGCAAGTCGTGTAATGCCTTACCAGATATCATATGCCTAATAGCAAATGTCATAATTAGTAAAGCACTAACCCCAACTGTGATCGGAGCATTTTCATACAGTGGTTTGGAGTCAGCATTTTCTTCATAATCGTTGTCCACAGTACCTTGTTGTGTTTGAAAGTTGCTGATCTCGTCCAACGAGTCGTACCAAACTTCCTCATCATCTACTTCGTTAACGTCTTTCGTGATGTTGTCCATTTCTTCTTGAAGGGCCTCCTGTATCTTGTCTAAGTAGTCAAGAACCCAGTCATTTTCTTCATCCACATCGTTCTCGTTCGATAACAGTACATCATTCCTTGAAGTATCATGATAACTGCTACTATCTTCAATGTCATAATTTGGCTCAAGTCGAGAAAATGATTCAGCTTCACATGATCCCATTGGTGTCACGGAGTTGTCCTCGTTTATAGCTTCTTTCATGTACTGTAAAGTTTGCTCCATTTTTGTACACTGTATAATCTCTTCACCACTGGACTCGCTAGAAAGGGAATGGATTTCGTCCGCGTCGTGGGATGAGTGTACAATTTCAGAAAAAGGTCGATTTGACTGCGGCGTCGACAAAACTGATTCAGCAAAATGCTTCTGAATCGATATGACGTTTTGTTCTGTAGCTACCGATTCCATAATTATTTCATTAACCATCTCGTTTCTTGTCTTTCTTCTTTTTTTAGCTTGCGCTTCCATATCGGACATTTTTGCCAAGTATTGCAACTTTTAAAAACAACCTGCGTTCAAAGCTCTCAAGTAACAATTAAAGTTCGATACCAATTACAGAATAGCTGTCATGTCACGATCTGATAAGGGTTTGGTTGAAATCGGAGATCTGCCAGCTGTGTGCTGGTAATCCTTCGCTTTGATTGGCTGATCAATCACGTTAGCGGTAGAATTCAAGTCTCCTTTTGATGCGCGCAGTTGAAATTTTCGTTCGACTGAAGTAAAGTAGCGTGACTGCCTGAGCAAACGATTAAAACAAAACTCGTGTTTTTAAATCAATTCACTGATCTTTTTTAATATGGCTGAAAGGAAATTTGCTTTAGTATTTTGGATTGAAGACGAACAGTACAGTGTTGTAAGGTATGAAGACATATCTGGAGAGCCTATTTTGGGCGCAATTTCACTTGTTGCGTGGAGGGTGATGAAGAAGAAGGTTCTTGTCACCTCGAGCTGGTATAAAGCAAAAGTAATTCAAATCTCCGGTAAGTCTATATTTCAAATCCTCAAACATGCAAATGTAGAAATTCCGAATGCGGGGACAATCAATGACGAACCAGTTATTTAGTGGTTTCATGAACGATTGTAGTGCCTAGCTGGCTGTCGTATAAGGTAAACTAAGAAGGCTCCCTTAACCATATCCTTTCCCCCGCGTTTCAGTTATATAAATTATAGATATCAAGGCTATGATATTTTTACTAAAAGTTTTTATTTTAAAATATTTATCTTTTGGGGGTTTGTGTTGCTCGATTTGGAATAAAACTGTATAAAGACATATGTTAATGGTTATTATACTAGAAACTATTTTGAGTCAGCTAGGTCATCATTATTTTGAACAAGAATTTATTTTTATTCACATTGCCCTGTATTTGTCTGTATGTTTAATGGTTAAGAAAGCTACGCGGCATATCTAAAGAATAAATATGCCTATGGCTACAAGGGCGAGATTCATATGCACGCCTTATCGCAAACAGTTGGTTTCCTGCCAAGGCCTTGAAAAACATCCTGGCGTCAAAATTGGTATAATTGCCTCGCCTGTTTTTAATATAGCTATATGTTCTGACGCACTTTGTTGAAAATCATTAACCTTACTATTTCAAAGTGTAAAAGCATTTTTGTTTTTTCAGGTCCTTATCCAACTTCATAGTGGTAGTGAACATTTAGTATTTCGACTTTTATTCGAATCACTTTAACGCCGCATTATACATACACATATATACAAGTATATTCTATACATTATTCTTCACGTATGCATCTGTCGTTGTATTTATAAGTAGTTATACTTATCGATTATTTAGATAATGAAGAGTCTCTTCAGTTGCTCTGTGAAAGTTATGCTGAGAAAAGAGCAATAGAGTCGAATAATGTGGCGGGGAAAAAAAGAAAACGAACAAAGACAGCTAAAGCGAAAGAGCTAGACTTGGAAGAGATCAGCGATCAAGAAAAAGCGGGGAAATCTTCAAAAACTGTGCCAGAAAAGAAGGAAAAAAAGGCAGTGAAGAAAAAGAAAGCAGCTTGAAGAATGCGCAAATTGAAAGTGCGAAACTTATGGCGCGCGAAATGTTTCAAGCAATGGAGAATGACAATGAGCAAACATGCACAAATGAAAACGGTTCAATTGACAACGGGAGTCATTGAACTCTGCTATAAAGACGCCCATTAGAGCTCCTTTACCACCAAGCTCTCATGCCGCTACCCCTTCCCCCTCAAATGACCTACAGTCTTTGAAGTGGTCTACTGCAAATCCAACGAATGATCGAGCTGAAAGTTCTTGTATCAGCAGTCCATTCTCCCATCCCACGGCAACCATGTCCACATCTACACCATACCGAAACAACACGAAGAAATACTCGGAGCTCACGCCGTTAACC